>NW_026639058.1:0-10882 GCF_028554395.1 Pezoporus wallicus | reverse complement strand
ACCCAGTGCGTCCATCATTGCTGTCGCTCCTCACTTTCATACCTAGAAGTTCATTTGAATCCAACTTCTCTGCTCGTTGCTCTTGGCTGCCCAGCAGCACAGTCAGTAGAGCACGAACGTCTGCCCTCTGCTCCCAGAGCCGAAGAGCCAGGAGGGAAAGCATGTGCTGGGCATCTTCAGCACACAGTCAGCTTTGCAACGGTGTCACCATCATTGCTGTCGCTCCTCGGTTTCATATGTAAAAGTCCATTTGAATGCAACGTCTCCAAAGCTTGTTCTCGGCTGCCCAGGGGCACAGTGATTAGTGCATGAACGTCTGGCCTCTGCTCTTAGAGCCGAAGAGCCAGGATGGAAAACATGTGCTGGGCATCTTCAGCACACAGTCAGCTTTGCAACGGTGTCACCATCATTGCTGTCGCTCCTCGGTTTCATACCTAAAAGTCCATTTGAGTGCAACCTCTCCGAAGCTTGTTCTCGGCTGCCCAGGGGCAGAACGATTAGAGCACGAACGTCTGGCCTCTGCTCCCAGAGCCGAAGAGCCAGGAGGGAAAGCATGTGCTGGGCATCTTCAGCACACAGTCAGCTTTGCAATGCTGTCACCATCATTGCTGTCACTCCTCGGTTTCATACCTAAAAGCACATTTGAATGCAACCTCTCCAAAGCTGCTTCTCAGCTGCCCAGTAGCTCAGCGATTAGTGCACGAACGTCTGGCCTCTGCTCCCAGAGCCGAAGAGCCAGGAGGGAAAGCATGTGCTGGGCATCTTCAGCACACAGTCAGCTTTGCAACGGTGTCACCATCATTGCTGTCGCTCCTCGCTTTCATACCTAAAGGTCCATTTGAATGCACCCTCTTCGGAGCTTGCTTTCGGCTGCCCAGCAGCACAGTGAGTAGAGCACGAACGGTTGCCGTCTGCTCCCACAGTCGAAGAGCCAGGAGGGAAAGCATGTGCTGGGCATCTTCAGCACACAGTCAGCTTTGCAACGGTGTCACCATCATTGCTGTCGCTCCTCGCTTTCATACCATTTGAATGCACCCTCTTCGGAGCTTGCTCTCGGCTGCCCAGCAGCACAGTGAGTAGAGCACGAACGTTGCCGTCTGCTCCCAGTGGAGGAGCCAGGAGGGAAAGCATGTGCTGGGCATCTTCAGCACACAGTCAGCTTTGCAACAGTGTCTCCATCATAGCTGACGCTTTTCACTTTCATACCTAGAAGTTCATTTGAATCCACCTTCTCCGCTCATTGCTCTTGGCTGTCCAGCAGCACAGTCAGTAGAGCACGAACGTCTGGCCTCTGCTCCCAGAGCCGAAGAGCCAGGAGGGAAAGCATGTGCTGGGCATCTTCAGCACACAGTCAGCTTTGCAACGGTGTCACCATCATTGCTGTCGCTCCTCGGTTTCATACCTAAAGGTCCATTTGAATGCACCCTCTTCGGAGCTTGCTCTCGGCTGCCCAGCAGCACAGTGAGTAGAGCACGAACGGTTGCCGTCTGCTCCCACAGTCGAAGAGCCAGGAGGGAAAGCATGTGCTGGGCATCTTCAGCACACAGTCAGCTTTGCAACGGTGTCACCATCATTGCTGTCGCTCCTCGGTTTCATACCTAAAGGTCCATTTGAATGCACCCTCTTCACAGCTTGCTCTCGGCTGCCCAGCAGCACAGTGAGTAGAGCACGAACGGTTGGCGTCTGCTCCCACAGTCGAAGAGCCAGGAGGGAAAGCATGTGCTGGGCATCTTCAGCACACAGTCAGCTTTGCAATGGTGTCACCATCATTGCTGTCGCTCCTCGGTTTCATACCAAAAAGTCCATTTGAATGCACCCTCTGCGGAGCTTGATCTCAGCTGCCCAGTAGCACAGCGATTAGTGCATGAACGTCTGGCCTCTGCTCCCAGAGCCGAAGAGCCAGGAGGGAAAGCATGTGCTGGGCATCTTCAGCACACAGTCAGCTTTGCAACGGTGTCACCATCATTGCTGTCGCTCCTCGGTTTCATACCTAAAGGTCCATTTGAATGCACCCTCTTCGGAGCTTGCTCTCGGCTGCCCAGCAGCACAGTGAGTAGAGCACGAACGGTTGCCGTCTGCTCCCACAGTCGAAGAGCCAGGAGGGAAAGCATGTGCTGGGCATCTGCAGCACACAGTCAGCTTTGCAACGGTGTCACCATCATTGCTGTCGCTCCTCGCTTTCATACCTAAAGGTCCATTTGAATGCACCCTTCTCAGAGCTTGCTCTCGGCTGCCCAGCAGCACAGTGAGTAGAGCACGAACAGTTGCCGTCTGCTCCCACAGTCGAAGAGCCAGGAGGGAAAGCATGTGCTGGGCATCTTCAGCACACAGTTAGCTTTGCAACGGTTAGGGTTATTGCTGTCGGGGTTCGGGTTCAGGGTTAGGGTTTGAATGCAACCTCTCTGGGTTAGGCTCTCGGTTGCCCAGGCCAGGGTTAGAGTTAGGCACGAACGTAGGGTTCTGCTTAGAGCCGAAGAGCCAGGAGGGAAAGCATGTGCTGGGCATCTTCAGCACACAGTCAGCTTTGCAACGGTGTCACCATTATTGCTGTCGTTAGGTCCTCGGGGTCATACCTAAAGGTCCATTTGAATGCAGGGTCTAGGAGCTTGCTCTCGGCTGCCCAGGGTTAGCACAGGAGTTAGAGCACGAACGTTGCCGTCTGCTCCCACAGTCGAAGAGCCAGGAGGGAAAGCATGTGCTGGGCATCTTCAGCACACAGTCAGCTTTGCAACGGTGTCACCATCATTGCTGTCACTCCTCGCTTTCATACCTAAAGGTCCATTTGAATGCACCCTCTTCGGAGCTTGCTCTCAGCTGCCCAGCAGCACAGTGAGTAGAGCACGAACGTCTGGCCGTCTGCTCCCAGAGTCCGAAGAGCCAGGAGGGAAAGCATGTGCTGGGCATCTTCAGCACACAGTCAGCTTTGCAACGGTGTCACCATCATTGCTGTCGCTCCTCGGTTTCATACCTAAAAGTCCATATGAATGCAACCTCTACGGAGCTTGCTCTGAGCTGCCAAGTAGCACAGCAATTAGAGCACGAACGTCTGGCCTCTGCTCCCAGAGCCGAAGAGCCAGGAGGGAAAGCATGTGCTGGGCATCTTCAGCACACAGTCAGCTTTGCAACGGTGTCACCATCATTGCTGTCGCTCCTCGGTTTCATACTTAAAGTCCATTTGAGTGCAACCTCTCCGAAGCTTGTTCTCGGCTGCCCAGGGGCAGAACGATTAGTGCACGAACGTCTGGCTTCTGCTCCCAGAGCCGAAGAGCCAGGAGGGAAAGCATGTGCTGGGCATCTTCAGCACACAGTCAGCTTTGCAACGGTGTCACCATCATTGCTGTCGCTCCTCGCTTTCATACCTAAAGGTCCATTTGAATGCACCCTCTTCGGAGCTTGCTCTCGGCTGCCCAGCTGCACAGTGAGTAGAGCACGAACAGTTGCCGTCTGCTCCCACAATCGAAGAGCCAGGAGGGAAAGCTGGTGCTCTGAATCTTCTGCACACAGTCAGCTTTGCAACAGTGCCTCCATCATTGCTGTCGCTCCTCACTTTCATACCGAGAAGTTAATTTGAATCCAACTTCTCTGCTCGTTGCTCTTGGCTGCCCAGCAGCACAGTCAGTAGAGCACGAACGTCTGGCCTCTGCTCTCAGAGCCGAAGAGCCAGGAGGGAAAGCATGTGCTGGGCATCTTCAGCACACAGTCAGCTTTGCAACGGTGTCACCATCATTGCTGTCGCTCCTCGCTTTCATACCTAAAGGTCCATTTGAATGCACCCTCTTCGGAGCTTGCTCTCGGCTGCCCAGCTGCACAGTGAGTAGAGCACGAACATTTGCCGTCTGCTCCCACAGTCGAAGAGCCAGGAGGGAAAGCATGTGCTGGGCATCTTCAGCACACAGTTAGCTTTGCAACGGTGTCACCATCATTGCTGTCGCTCCTCGGTTTCATACCTAAAAGTCCACTTGAATGCAACCTCTACGGAGCTTGCTCTGAGCTGCCAAGTAGCACAGCGATTAGAGCACGAACGTCTGGCCTCTGCTCCCAGAGCCGAAGAGCCAGGAGGGAAAGCATGTGCTGGGCATCTTCAGCACACAGTCAGCTTTGCAACGGTGTCACCATCATTGCTGTCGCTCCTCGCTTTCATACCTAAAAGTCCATTTGAGTGCAACCTCTCCAAGCTTGTTCTCGGCTGCCCAGGGGCAGAGCGATTAGTGCACGAACGTCTGGCTTCTGCTCCCAGATCCGAAGAGCCAGGAGGGAAAGCATGTGCTGGGCATCTTCAGCACACAGTCAGCTTTGCAACGGTGTCACCATCATTGCTGTCGCTCCTCGCTTTCATACCTAAAGGTCCATTTGAATGCACCCTCTTCGGAGCTTGCTCTCGGCTGCCCAGCTGCACAGTGAGTAGAGCACGAACAGTTGCCATCTGCTCCCACAATCGAAGAGCCAGGAGGGAAAGCTGGTGAAAGCTTAGGGTTAGGGTTAGGGTTAGGGTTAGGGTTAGGGTTAGGGGTTAGGGTTAGGGGTTAGGGTTAGGGGTTAGGGTTAGGGGTTAGGGTTAGGGTTAGGGTTAGGGTTAAGGTTGCTGTCTGCTCCCACAGTCGAAGAGCCAGGAGGGAAAGCATGTGCTGGGAATCTTCAGCACACAGTCAGCTTTGCAACGGTGTCTCCATCATTGCTGTCGCTCCTCACTTTCATACCTAGAAGTTCATTTGAATCCAACTTCTCTGCTCGTTGCTCTTGGCTGCCCAGCAGCACAGTCAGTAGAGCATGAACGTCTGGCCTCTGCTCTTAGAGCCGAAGAGCCAGGATGGAAAAGAACAGCTCCGTAGAGGTTGCAATCCAGTGGACTTTTAGGTATGAAAGCGAGGAGCGACAGCAATGATGGTGACACCGTTGCAAAGCTAACTGTGTGCTGAAGATGCCCAGCACATGCTTTCCCTCCTGGCTCTTCGACTGTGGGAGCAGACGGCAACCGTTCGTGCTCTACTCACTGTGCTGCTGGGCAGCCGAGAGCAAGCTCCGAAGAGGGTGCATTCAAATGGACCTTTAGGTATGAAAGCGAGGAGCGACAGCAATGATGGTGACACCGTTGCAAAGCTGACTGTGTGCTGAAGATGCCCAGCACATGCTTTCCCTCCTGGCTCTTCGGCTCTGAGAGCAGAGGCCAGACGTTCGTGCTCTACTGACTGTGCTGCTGGGCAGCCAGAGCAACGAGCAGAGAAGTTGGATTCAAATGAACTTCTAGGTATGAAAGTGAGGAGCGACAGCAATGATGGAGGCACTGTTGCAAAGCTGACTGTGTGCAGAAGATTCAGAGCACCAGCTTTCCCTCCTGGCTCTTCGATTGTGGGAGCAGACGGCAACTGTGCTGCTGGGCAGCCGAGAGCAAGCTCCGAGCAGAGAGGTTGCTTTCGGTACTGATGGTGACACCGTTGCAAAGCTGACTGTGTGCTGCTTTCCCTGGCTCTTCGCAGACGGCAACTGTTCGTGCTCTACTCACTGTGCTGCTGGGCAGCCGAGAGCAAGCTCCGAAGAGGGTGCATTCAAATGGACCTTTAGGTATGAAACCGAGGAGCGACAGCAATGATGGTGACACCGTTGCAAAGCTGACTGTGTGCTGAAGATGCCCAGCACATGCTTTCCCTCCTGGCTCTTCGGATCTGGGAGCAGACGGCAACCGTTCGTGCTCTACTCACTGTGCTGCTCGGCAGCCGAGAGAAAGCTCCGAAGAGGGTGCATTCAAATGGACCTTTAGGTATGAAAGCGAGGAGCGACAGCAATGATGGTGACACCGTTGCAAAGCTGACTGTGTGCTGAAGATGCCCAGCACATGCTTTCCCTCCTGGCTCTTCGGCTCTGGGAGCAGAGGCCAGACGTTCGTGCTCTACTGACTGTGCTGCTGGGCACAGGGGACTTCTAGGTATGAAAGTGAAAAGCGTCAGCAATGATGGAGGCACTGTTGCAAAGCTGACTGTGTGCTGAAGATGCCCAGCACATGCTTTCCCTCCTGGCTCTTCGACTGTGGGAGCAGACGACATCCGTTCGTGCTCTACTCACTGTGCTGCTGGGCAGCCGAGAGCAAGCTCCGAGAGGGGTGCATTCAAATTGACCGTTAGGTATGAAACCGAGGAGCGACAGCAATGATGGTGACACCGTTGCAAAGCTGACTGTGTGCTGAAGATGCCCAGCACATGCTTTCCCTCCTGGCTCTTCGGACTCTGGGAGCAGAAGCCAGACGTTCGTGCACTAATCGCTGTGCTACTGGGCAGCTGAGAAGCAGCTTTGGAGAGGTTGCATTCAAATGTACTTTTAGGTATGAAACCGAGGAGTGACAGCAATAATGGTGACAGCATTGCAAAGCTGACTGTGTGCTGAAGATGCCCCGCACATGCTTTCCCTCCTGGCTCTTCGACTGTGGGAGCAGACGGCAACCCTAACCTAACCCTCACCCTAACCCTAACCCTAACCCCCAACCCTAACCCCTAACCCTAACCCTAACCCTAACCCTAACCCTAACCCTAACCATAACCCTAACCCTAACCCTAACCCCTAACCCTAACCCTAACCCTAACCCTAACCCCGAACCCTAACCCTAACCCTAACCCCTAACCCTAACCCTAACCCTAACCCTAACCCTAACCCTAAGCTTTCACCAGCTTTCCCTCCTGGCTCTTCGATTGTGGGAGCAGACGGCAACTGTTCGTGCTCTACTCACTGTGCAGCTGGGCAGCCGAGAGCAAGCTCCGAAGAGGGTGCATTCAAATGGACCTTTAGGTATGAAAGCGAGGAGCGACAGCAATGATGGTGACACCGTTGCAAAGCTGACTGTGTGCTGAAGATGCCCAGCACATGCTTTCCCTCCTGGCTCTTCGGATCTGGGAGCAGAAGGCAGACGTTCGTGCACTAATCGTTCTGCCGCTGGGCAGCCGAGAACAAGCTTCGGAGAGGTTGCATTCAAATGGACTTTTAAGTATGAAAGCGAGGAGCGACAGCAATGATGGTGACACCGTTGCAAAGCTGACTGTGTGCTGAAGATGCCCAGCACATGCTTTCCCTCCTGGCTCTTCGATCTGTGGAGCAGACGGCAACCGTTCGTGCTCTACTCACTGTGCTGCTGGGCAGCCCAGAGCAAGCTCCGAAGAGGGTGCATTCAAATGGACCTTTAGGTATGAAAGCGAGGAGCGACAGCAATGATGGTGACACCGTTGCAAAGCTGACTGTGTGCTGAAGATGCCCAGCACATGCTTTCCCTCCTGGCTCTTCGGAGCTGGGAGCAGACGCCAGACGTTCGTGCTCTAATCGCTGAGCTTCTGGGCAGCTGAGAAGCAGCTTTGGAGAGGTTGCATTCAAATGTACTTTTAGGTATGAAACCGAGGAGCGACAGCAATGATGGTGACACCGTTGCAAAGCTGACTGTGTGCTGAAGATGCCCAGCACATGCTTTCCCTCCTGGCTCTTCGACTGTGGGAGCAGACGGCAGACGTTCGTGCTCTAACCCTGTGCTGCTGGGCAGCTAAGAGCAACCCAGAGACCCATTCAAATGGAACCCTTAACCTAAAGGCCCTCCTGGCCCTTGACACTGAGGAGCGACAGCAATGATGGTGACACCATTGCAAAGCTGACTGTGTGCTGAAGATGCCCAGCACATGCTTTACCTCCTGGCTCTTCGATTGTGGGAGCAGACGGCAACTGTTCGTGCTCTACTCACTGTGCTGCTGGGCAGCCGAGAGCAAGCTCCTAAGGGTGCATTCAAATGGACCTTTAGGTATGAAACTAGCGACAGCAATGATGGTGACACCGTTGCAAAGCTGACTGTGTGCTGAAGATGCCCAGCACATGCTTTCCCTCCTGGCTCTTCGATCTGGGAGCAGACGGCAGACGTTCGTGCTCTACTCACTGTGCTGCTGGGCAGCCGAGAGCAAGCTCCGAAGAGGGTGCATTCAAATGGACCTTTAGGTATGAAAGCGAGGAGCGACAGCAATGATGGTGACACCGTTGCAAAGCTGACTGTGTGCTGAAGATGCCCAGCACATGCTTTCCCTCCTGGCTCTTCGATCTGGGAGCAGACGGCCAGACGTTCGTGCTCTACTCACTGTGCTGCTGGGCAGCCGAGAGCAAGCTCCGGAGAGGTTGCATTCAAATGGACTTTTAGGTATGAAAGTGAGGAGCGACAGCAATGATGGTGACACCGTTGCAAAGCTGACTGTGTGCTGAAGATGCCCAGCACATGCTTTCCCTCCTGGCTCTTCGGCTCTGGGAGCAGAGGCCAGACGTTCGTGCACTAATCGCTGTGCTACTGGGCAGCTGAGAAGCAGCTTTGGAGAGGTTGCATTCAAATGTACTTTTAGGTATGAAACCGAGGAGAGACAGCAATAATGGTGACACCATTGCAAAGCTGACTGTGTGCTTTAGAATCACCCCAAAATTGTTTTCCCTCCTGGCTCTTCGACTGTGGGAGCAGACGGCAACCCTAACCCTAACCCTAACCCTAACCCAACCCGAACCCTAACCCCCTAACCCTACCCCAAACCCTAACCCTAAACCTAACCCTAACCCTAACCTAACCCTAACCCTAACCCTAACACTAACCCTAACCCTAACCCTAACCCTAACCCTAACCCTAACCCTAACCCTAACCCTAACCCTAACCCTAACCCTAACCCCTAACCCTAACCCTAACCCTAACCCTAACCCTAACCCTAAAAGCTTTCACCAGCTTTCCCTCCTGGCTCTTCGATTGTGGGAGCAGACGGCAACTGTTCGTGCTCTACTCACTGTGCAGCTGGGCAGCCGAGAGCAAGCTCCGAAGAGGGTGCATTCAAATGGACCTTTAGGTATGAAAGGAAGGAGCGACAGCAATGATGGTGACACCGTTGCAAAGCTGACTGTGTGCTGAAGATGCCCAGCACATGCTTTCCCTCCTGGCTCTTCGGCTCTGGGAGCAGAGGCCAGACGTTCGTGCACTAATCGCTGTGCTGCTGGGCAGCTGAGAACGACCACCTAAGAATTTGAATTCAAATGGACTTTTAGGTATGAAACCGAGGAGTGACAGCAATGATGGTGACACCGTTGCAAAGCTGACTGTGTGCTGAAGATGCCCAGCACATGCTTTCCCTCCTGGCTCTTCGGCTCTGGGAGCAGAGGCCAGACGTTCGTGCTCTACTGACTGTGCTGCTGGGCAGCCAAGAGCAACGAGCAGAGAAGTTGGATTCAAATGAACTTCTCGGTATGAAAGTGAGGAGCGACAGCAATGATGGAGACACCGTTGCAAAGCTGACTGTGTGCAGAAGATTCAGAGCACCAGCTTTCCCTCCTGGCTCTTCGATTGTGGGAGCAGACGGCAACTGTTCGTGCTCTACTCACTGTGCAGCTGGGCAGCCGAGAGCAAGCTCCGAAGAGGGTGCATTCAAATGGACCTTTAGGTATGACACTGAGGAGCGACAGCAATGATGGTGACACCGTTGCAAAGCTGACTGTGTGCTGAAGATGCCCAGCACATGCTTTCCCTCCTGGCTCTTCGGATCTGGGAGCAGAAGCCAGACGTTCGTGCACTAATCGCTCTGCCCCTGGGCAGCCGAGAACAAGCTTCGGAGAGGTTGCACTCAAATGGACTTTTAAGTATGAAACCGAGGAGCGACAGCAATGATGGTGACACCGTTGCAAAGCTGACTGTGTGCTGAAGATGCCCAGCACATGCTTTCCCTCCTGGCTCTTCGACTGTGGGAGCAGACGGCAACCCTAACCCTAACCCTAACCCCTAACCCTAACCCTAACCCTAACCCTAACCCCTAACCCTAACCCCTAACCCTAACCCTAACCCTAACCCTAAACCCTAACCCTAACCCTAAACCTAACCATAAACCTAACCCTAACCCTAACCCTGCAATGATGGAGGCACTGTTGCAAAGCTGACTGTGTGCAGAAGATGCAGAGCACCAGCTTTCCCTCCTGGCTCTTCGATTGTGGGAGCAGACGGCAACTGTTCGTGCTCTACTCACTGTGCTGCTGGGCAGCCGAGAGCAAGCTCCGAAGAGGGTGCTTTCAAATGGACGTTTAGGTATGAAAGCGAGGAGCGACAGCAATGATGGTGACACCGTTGCAAAGCTGACTGTGTGCTGAAGATGCCCAGCACATGCTTTCCCTCCTGGCTCTTCGGCTCTGAGAGCAGAGGCCAGACGTTCGTGCTCTACTGACTGTGCCGCTGGGCAGCCAAGAGCAATGAGCGGAGAAGGTGGATTCAAATGAACTTCTAGGTATGAAAGTGAAAAGCGTCAGCAATGATGGAGGCACTGTTGCAAAGCTGACTGTGTGCTGAAGATGCGCAGCACATGCTTTCCCTCCTGGCTCTTCGGCTCTGGGAGCAGAAGCCAGACGTTCGTGCAGAAACCGAGGAGCGACAGCAATGATGGTGACACCGTTGCAAAGCTAACTGTGTGCTGAAGATGCCCAGCACATGCTTTCCCTCCTGGCTCTTCGACTGTGGGAGCAGACGGCAACCGTTCGTGCTCTACTCACTGTGCTGCTGGGCAGCCGAGAGCAAGCTCCGAAGAGGGTGCATTCAAATGGACCTTTAGGTATGACACCGAGGAGCGACAGCAATGATGGTGACACCGTTGCAGAGCTGAAGATGCCCAGCACATGCTTTCCCTCCTGGCTCTTCGACTGTGGGAGCAGACGGCAACCGTTCATGCTCTACTCACTGTGCTGCTGGGCAGCCGAGAACAATCTTCGGAGAGGTTGCACTCAAATGGACTTTTAAGTATGAAACCGAGGAGCGACAGCAATGATGGTGACACTGTTGCAAAGCTGACTGTGTGCTGAAGATGCCCAGCACATGCTTTCCCTCCTGGCTCTTCGGCCCTGAGGGCAGAGGACAGACGTT